>NW_027272858.1:0-32500 GCF_040938485.1 Diadema antillarum
GACATGCATGTACATATTCACGCGTAACTTCGGAACCGCACGCCCGGGCGTCGCAAATTTGGTGTCAAAAGATGCGGGAGACTCGAAAGAAAAAAGTCATGAAACGTTGCGGTGATAGCTTTTTGCGATTGCGATACATCGCGCGGAACGTCGAGGGGGGGGGCCTCAGAGGCCCCCCCCCCCCTAGTGATATTTCCTTACATTTGTGGCTTTATTGCAAAATCTTTATGTGGTAGGATGTTTTGTAATATAACTACAAACTACACTTATAATCAAAGGTGGTTAACTTAAATAATTTTTTTTTTCAATCACTGCTCCCAATGGTAAAAGGTGGCTTTAAAAGGAGTACATGTTAAACAGGATTCAGAGCTAAGAACCAATGTTTAAATACATAGAGCCTTTACCACCATACCACAGCACTCTAAAGAAAGTGAAAGTTTTCAGGATCTGAACTTTTAAAGGAATATTGTGTCCATAATAGAATGCACACAAATTGTGCATCCAATCCTGCTCCCTGACAAGGTAGCTGGATTAGCTACTACAGTAGGACCTTGATTATCTGGCCCTGTTGGGACCAGCAGGCATCTGGATAATCGATTTGGCCGGATAAGACAGATACACGCTGTACTTCATACATGTTTCATACTTCATAAGTTGATATGGAAATAAAATGAAATGGGCCTACACTGTATAAGTAAAATATCCTTTCATGTATTGTTTGTTTGATTGATATTGACCGACAATTGCATCGCTATGGTGACTCGTCAAATATTCCCGCTGCATTGTACTGTAGCCACTGCTGTGCACTCAGTGCCAGTGACAAGGGCAACACCAGTCATTGGCATAGTGTCACGAACTGACTTAAAAGCTACAGTCCGCTGCGATGATTGGAATATAATACAGTCCTGTCATGTATTCGCATGATAACGATTGAACGTTTGTTTGTTTTGAGTGAGATTTGGCACTGAAAATACATGAAAATATTAGAAAGAATGACAGCCAGTCGGCGTCGGGATAACAAAGAATCCAGATAATTGATGGCCAGATAATAGAGGTCCCACTGTATCTCAAAAATAATGAGATTAATACCAAATTTAGCACACACACCCTAGCATCAGAAACTCATGGGCCTTTCTATGGCTTCTTCAGTCTGAGCTTCTCAATGAGTTATTTTACTGACACACAGGCATACCTTGTAACTTTCTTGATGAGGAAAGTTAGTTCAAGCTTTCCACAAAATGGTTGGAACCCTAAATACCAAATGATATTGGCATCGTATCACTTGGGGTTGGCAATGGTGCCAGCATTGTTGTGTAAGAACTTGACAGAACTTGGTACTTGACCAATGCCATTCTGTCATGGTTTGGCCCATAACAAGTGACTGTTGTCTCAAAAGAGGTAGACCCTATACAAATGCAAGCATTTGGCAGCAGTTGGAGAATCAGGGGGAGTGATGACACATATATGGCACACAACTGAGTACACTTGTAAAGACAATGATAGACAGACTCTCCCTGAAGATTTTTCCATGATGGCAGCACACGGCCAAAGGTGACAATCACCGGGATTTCTTTCGAGTTCTTTTTGGGGCATGCGTCTTTGCGTGCCGACTAAGGTCACACTTGCGTTTGAATGACTTCGGGCATGCCGTGCACGCGTGCATCTTCACCACGTGTACCTTGAGGTGTGCGTTGAGACCCTTGGGGCCTGCGCAGCTAATGCCGCACAGTCCGCAAACGTAGGGATTATCTTCTCCGTGTTCCTGTTCGTGGTGGGCCAGCCCCTCCTTGGTGTGGAACGCCTCGCCGCAGGTTGCGCACGAAAACGGTTTGATCTCGGGGTGTGTCCGTAGGTGCCGCTGCACGTCGCTCTTCCGTGTGAACTTCTTGGAGCAGAGCTTGCAACCGTACTGCCTGTCGATGTGCGTGCGCGAGTGGGAGTACAGTCCATTGGACTGTGCGAACGTCATCCCGCAGACCTTGCAAATGTACGGCTTTGCACCCGAGTGCAGTTTCTGGTGGTCCCGTAGATGGCTGATGTCTGTAAATTTCCTCCCACAATAAGGGCAAGTGAATGGCTTCTCGCCCGTGTGGGTGCGTGCATGCCGCTTTAGGTCACTCTTCCGCGTGAACTCCTTCCCACAGAGTTCACACTTTGAGAGAGAGCTGCTCCCAGAAGGCCTCCCTCTGCTTTTTCTGTTTGAAATGTTGCTGGCAATGAACGGCTCTAGCTTCTCATTTGAGTACCTCTGCAGATGACGAGGAGCATTTCTTTCGCTATTCTCATAATCCTTTGCATACATGTACGTCGCAGATGGTGTATACGATCCCGCATGTCCGGATAAGCTTGATGGTTGTGAATTCACCGACAGTGTACTGAGTACCCCTGGCTCAGGCAGCTGCTCCATTCCATTCTCATGTTTCCTAATGAAGCAACTTCGGATGAGTTTTCCATGCTGGCTTGTGGCCTCGTTGGCTTCCTGCAGGCGCTTGTGCAACTCCTCGATGCTCATTCCCCTGCTACTCTCCAAGAACGAGACTTTGTCTTTTGGGGGTTTGGAGAGCAACGTTTCACGGATCCCTAATCCCTCTCTATCTTTCTCATGCTGCGCGGTCTTTGCGAGAGAGATGAATTGATCTGGTTGGTGCACTAACGATGTGGCGACCTCCCCCAGAGTACGACCAACACTGTCAACACCACCCTCGTCGTCACTTTCGATTCCAACAATTTCCGCCCCGTGCTCCTGTCTAAAGTGAGTCCTGAGGCACGATGTGCGGGAAAACGTCTGGCCGCAGAGTTCACAGGTCAAGATCTTGCTACCACCAGACAGACAGCTCATCTCTTCACTCGCGGAAGAGTCCTCAACGCTGTCATATCCTTCCAGAGAATTGTCTGGCAAGTCTCCACTGCACGATGGCGCATTGTCATTTATTTCAGATACAAAGTGATAGACTGCTGAAGCAGCGGCATTTGTAACCACTCTCTCTGTCATGACAATCTCAGTAGTAGCCCCATTATTAGTGTTCACAAATCCATCTCCACCTTGCCTGGCGAGTTCATCTGCGACTTCTGTAAAGAGAGTAAAAAGCAACTGATTAACACATCATCATCATCTGACAGATTGTTTTGGTAATGTACTAAAATTCTACGCATGCTTTGTTCACAAAATATTGCTTTGACAGCCACACAGCTTGCTGGAGGCTTGCCCTACCAGTAACAATTGCTGAAGGCTACATGCAAGTGAATTCCTGCCTTGCAGAAGGAACTTATTTGGAGGGAGCAGGTGAATTTGACAATCCATATCTATGCTGTAGGAAGCTACAGAGCTCACCTGTAAACAGAATACAAATTTCATACATCACAGAAACAGTCATACTCTCCTTACAGACAGTAAGTTGACATACTGTGTAAAGTTGTCACAGAACAATATTATCCTTGGGATGCAAATATCCTCATTTTAATGTCATTCTCTTTGATTGATGTTATCTCTTTACCATGAACTTCATGACCTTTACCTTGTCGTATTTCAGACTCTCAAAACTTTTGCACTGTACGACTGATATTGTATGTCCTAAAGTTACAACCACAGAGTGTTCAGACCTGAGGTCATACTTCATGTACATGTAGTATTAAAATTGACCTCAGTCTGATTGACAGAGGGTTTTAAATTCAGGGGTAACTTTTTGTTATTAATTTGATGGCATATATCTTCTTTTAAAATCAAAGGCTCTGATGTGGGGAAAAATTAAATTGGCTTCCCTGTCTCAATAAAACAATGTGAACAGAAAGGAAAGGATGCAGACATTTCACACACAAATTCCACAGCAATTAGGAAGAGAAAAACAAAAGCTTTAAGATGCCTAAAATGTAGATCATACTCACATTGAACTCAAGATCTGAGCATTATGACAATGCTTCAATGTGTAATTGTTTCTTTCAATTTTATTTACTGCTATGGTCAACTTTGCTTTGTACGTCGACCTTGCATAAGTCGAATAATTGCCTAAGTCGACGGTCTGTAAAATCAAAATTTTAGTCAAATTTTCTCAAAGTCGATGCTATATTCAGTCCAAATAGATTTGACTTAGGCAAGGCTAACTGTATGTGGCTAGTATGGATGCAATAGACCCATCAGTGCAATTGATGCAATCAATATTTCCTCAGCTGATGAGGTGGAACAAACACTGAAGTGGACTGTAGCACCACAATGAGAGAGCATTTGCAACAGCTGACCAAGATGCTCCTTGATCTACAAATCTGGAAGAATCAATTACCGTTTGAATGAGCAAGATGGTCTCTGTCACCGTTCACACACTCCCAAGGGTTCGACTTTGAGTTGAATGGTGATAGATGCTGTTCACCGCTGTCAGCTGTGCTGACTGTTCTCAGAGGGGTTTCCTGCTTGCGAATCTTTCTTACACCATAGTTTTCCGAACTCGCCAGTCCCTGACCTGCCTCCCCTTCTGGCAATTTCTCGTCGCGAGCTTCAGAATTGGACATTGCGCCTGTCTGCATCAAATCTCTGTTTGCTACGTCGTCTCCTGTAGCATCGTCAACGTCTTCTTCTCTGTCTGCTTGGGAAATCACAGGTGGGGAAATGTCGTCAGCGTGGAAGAGCGGCGCAAAGTCCATGATGTCTGCGATGGGCTCTGGGGAAGCCATAGCTGGCGGTTGCTCCTGGATGACGGTGGGGTGAGGCAGAGGAGGCATCGCCATGGTGATGGAGTTCATGATGGTTGGACACTGCATCCTGGAGGCGCTCTCCACCATTACCTCCGCCTCCCCCTGGGTGCAGCCGTGGATCTGCTCCATGTGGAACCGCAGGTACATGGGCTGGCTGAAGGCCCGTCCACAGGTTGGGCAGTGGTGGTGCTTGCTGCCCGAGTGAATGTGCTCGTGAGTCATTAGCCGGTACTGACTGTCAAAAGGATGGCTGCAGAAACGACAGTAGAAGAGGTCCTGTTTGACCGAGTTTCCGTCCGATCCAGTGCTCATTTCCGTCTCTTCCATACTGTCCTTAACACAGATATGAGAGAAATATTGTCAGTGCTCACTTAAAACACTAATACTAATAGTCATTCACATTATGCAGGCTCATTAAATACATGCACAAAAGGATACTCTAAAAGTGCATCGCAGGAGATAAAGTGACATTGCATAAAAACTGTACAAGGTTAATCCTTAACAAGATTTGTGAAAAAAAAAAGAAAGAAAGAAAGATGACTTTTACTTATTGTTAATTGAGTGTGTCAGTTCATGGGGACTGTCAGTGTGTATTGAAATGACAGAATTCAATAATACTGGAGCAGCAAATGCAAAGGCTTGTTCAGGTGAAGCATTGGGAAAGTTTGAAAGACGTTTTGATGAGGTCTTTCAAACTACGGAAATAATATGATCACTGTGTTTGAATATAAGAGATGTCTAATGTACTTAAACCATAGATACCTCATTCAACAAAAATGAGATCTTCCTAAACTGAGAAAGCTCTTTTGAATAATTGTAGTGTGATTACCTGGTATAAGAAACAAACACTCTACGTGTATATTAAAAGCAAAAGAACAAAGTCTGACAAAAAGTAGCTTTGACCTCTTTGGCAAGACCTGGGAATTTCAGCAAAGTCTAGTAGATTATAATATTACAGCTGTAACATTTGCTAATTTGTACAATTCTAACTATGTCTCCAGACCCCTCTAACCTGTTTGAAGAGTCAGAGGAACAGAAAAAAGGATTCCTGTGAAGGTAAATTAAGCCACCCATAAATTCTACCATAACGCAGTCCATAATGCACTTAAAACAATATGACTGATGGCCGTATAGAAACCTACATGAATGCTTTTGCGTGCGGTCAAAATTTGGCACAGGTCGAATCTTTGTGAGCTGTTTTTTTGTTTGTTTGTTTGTTTTTGTTTTTAAAGTCTGTGAATGGGGGGGGGGGGTGTTATTGACTCAAGATTGAAGTATGACTAGTAAGTATGAACAGTGGCACGCAACTTCAATTACACTGGACTGGCCATGGTTACCTCATTGCAAGCTTCATAAACTTATTTTGCATATGCCATAGCCACAAGATACTACAGACGGCACAGCATCACGATTACACAATTTCACAAGACAAATTTTGAAAGCTGCACAGACAATGTTCGCGAGACATGTGAAGGCATTCATCAGTGACAAGTTGTCATAGATGTGACGAGCTACTGAAATCCTTGCATCTGATTAACCGAGAGCAAATTTGTCATAGAAATATGGGAGATGTCACTGATGACAAGTTTTATGAAACGGGCCCCAGCTGAAGATCGCGAGCACGCGCATATTGCATAGGGATTGTACATCGTGCCGCAAGCAGAGCTACTACGGCGCATATTGACGAAAATTGTGCCGGGTTTTGCCCTGGTAAATCATGAAAACTGCGCTTGTCATTGGTCAAATTTTTAATGAAAACAATAGCGTTAATGAATGATCTTTTCTATGATATATGAAATGGTTGAAAATAATTTGCCTGGCCCTGACTTGTTTACAGTGTGGAAAAACCCTTAACCTGCCGCAAACGGAGTATTTTACTCTATAGGATAGCCAGTCTGATTAGATTGTAACTGTTAAGACTTTATCATGGGCCTAACTGCGACAGCCGCCACACAGTGTGGCGGCTGCGCCGTGCTCCCATTTCAGATCTTCATGTTGAACAAACGGGTGCCTTTGCGGCGCTATATTTCCTTAAATTTTCAACAGAAACTACTAGGAATACTTACATGGGTCGATGAAACCTAAATGACTATCATCGGCGACTGTTTGAGGCATTTCATTGCTTGTGATGCACAAAATGATGTCTTATAAGCAGCTCACCGATGTTCACAGAATTCACAATCACTCGCACAAGCACACAGAATAGGGGAGCTCTCACATTAGCGAAACTGGGGGGAAGCCGCCAGGACCGCGCCTGGCGGCGCGGTCTCCGGGGCTATCAGTATCATGGGCCCAACCTAGGGTTTAATAGAATATCTAATTCTAATGGCTATGTGCCCTAGAATTCTAGCTGTAAGTCCTATAGAACAGAATAGAACAGTTACACCCTCTACTTCGTTACTCATTTCTATGGTAGGCCCTAACTAGAGTAGTAACAGTTAGAGTAGATTTAATTTTACTTTTGAACAACATAGAGACGAGAGTAGTGTCAATGACGACGTAGTTTTGTAGGCGTGGGACTGCAATATAAACCTTCGCACCTTCAATAAATTACTAGCAATGAATGGATTTCATTACCTTGAAACAGCTTAAATTGCTGATTTTACAAGGTAATGGAAATACACTGTGCAATATTGGGGCACACCCTGAAACAACTTCTTATAGATTTATAATATACAAAACAACATGGACAAGAAACTTACATTATTACGAGAAGGAAACTCCTAGTCCTACTCGTAAAAGTAGGCAACGCCGATTTGACCGCTTGGGTGTATGCTGCCCTCTACGCTTCCAACGCGATGTCGGATCTGATCGAGCCCTTGTCGGTCTCTAATCAGCCAGTCAGGTGGTGTCTTCACCACGATGACTGATCTCTGTGTTAACCCGTCCATACTGAACTCTGAAATACCCATAGACTTAATGCGCAGGTCACCAGGTTCCCGTACAGAACGGGTTGATACTCTGATACGATTTACAATATTAGAGATCTGTCTGTGTTCTACGAATATTTTCCTCAGACACACCTGGTTTGTTTGTTTGTTTGTTTGTTTGCTGTTGTTGTTGTTTTTTGTTTGATGGGCGCGGAGTTTGGTGGGAGGAATACTATCAGAAAATCTTCAGCGGGAGATGCACAGCTATCTAGGGGGAGAAATCAAAATTCCATCTGGGGAGCGGGATATTTTGTGAAAGTGGCATCAGAGCGGGAGATCTCACAAATACAGATATCATAGGTAAAGGTAGATATTGGTAGAGAAGAAGCGAGAGTGCGAGGAGAGAGAGAGAGAGAGAGAGAGAATTTAAGGGGGATGGATAGACAATGATAGATATATAGATAGATAGATATAGATAGATAGATAGATAGATAGATAGATAGATAGATAGATAGATAGATAGATAGATAGATAGATAGACATCGGTAGGGAGGTAGGTAGATAGATAGATAGATAGATAGATAGATGGATGGATGGATAAATGGATAGATAGATAGAAATATAGATAGATATAGATAGTAAGCAGGAGACATAATATTAGATTGCTTTAGATGAAAAGAACTTCTTCACAATTATTATTTCCTCCTCACATTCGAATGCTGAAATAATCAATAATCTCTTTTGATAATATTCTCTGGTATAATACCGAAAAGGATTGTTTCATACAATCTGGACAATAGGACTACCAAACATAAATGATGATGAAAATGGCAGTGATGTTGCTGGGAGCAGGTGCAACAATGACCACACAAAAATGATGTACGAAGATTAAAGCGAGGCAATTAAATGACAATGTGGGGGTCAACGCATCGTGGACCACAACTACAGTATTATTTACGACTACACTACTACATGTACTACTCACTACTATTACTACTACTGCTGCTCCTGCTGCTACTGACTACTACTTCTACTACTACTTCAGCTCCTACTACTATTACTACTACTACGACAAACTACTACTAGTACTACTATTGCTACTATCAACTACTACTACTACTACTACTACAAATTACTACTACAAATTACTACTACTGTACTACTACTACTACTACTACTACTACTACTACAAACTACTACTAGTACTACTATTGCTACTATCAACTACTACTACTACTACTACTACAAATTACTACTACAAATTACTACTACTACAACACAATACTACTACTACTACTTACGCTACTACTACTACTACTACTACTACTATACTACTACATACTACTACAATTGTACTACTAATACTAATACTACTTCAAACTACTACTATTGCTACTACAGTACTCTCCGCGTAATCGGGTATCGCTTAAACGGTTTGATTGGGTAGTAATGTAAAAATCCGTTCCAATGGACATTAAAATTACCTGATAATCGGGTTGCCTCTCCGCATAATGGGTAAATAATTTCTTGTAGTCTAATTTCTACCCACATTTGATCGCAGATATAACACTTTAAGAAATCAAGAATTTCAAATTTTCCTCGGCTAATCGCATTCTCTGCTTAATTTGCAAAGAAGACCGGTCATTTTGGGAGTTATTTAACATGAAAACACATGTACCAGTACCGACTTGCCACACGTAAACGAACATTGCACATGACAAGTAGCTGGCACTCACAATTGAATAGACAGACGGGAGTTGAACACACTTGCGCTCCTCCCTTGCTCCGCAACAACATTCACAATACGAGAAGTTTGCAACAAAAATCAGGCCATGCACCACCTCCATAATTATATAATTTTGCTTTTCCCCAGTCACTTCTCGAAAAGTACCCGACGTTCTACGTGACTAGTGCACGCAAATAGACGTGTTCATTTCGGAAAACGCCTGCGTGTTAGCGAGGAGTCTATAGTCAAAAGACAAAGTTTTCTGAAGACATATTTGTCCATAAAAAGAGTGTAAATCATTGCTCGTGACTGACCAAGACAAGTGTAAAGTATGTATAATGTGCCGTGCAAGCACGCGTGTTAAGCATACAGTGAAGGTGTTTGGTGCAGTGTACAATGCATGTACATAATTATTATACATTGTGCGTGTCAATTATGAATGAGACGTGTTCTTCTGATAATCGGGTACTCCGCTTAATCGGGTAAGAAACGCTCTGCCCGAGCCTACCCGATTATGCGGAGAGTACTGTACTACTATACTACTACTACTACTACTACTACTACTACTACTACTACTACTTCCACTACTGTTACTTCTACTGCATGTACTATTACCAATACCCGTGATACTACAACTACTTCAAATACTACAACTGTACTACTACAAATGACGATAATAATAATACAATCTGTTAATATAGCGCATTATCCATATTACGCTTTACAATGGGATCATTACTGAAACAAGTGAGTTTTTAGATGTTGTAATAGAGCAACTGATGGTGATAAAACGCTGATAAGTACCATGGTGATGATGATGATTGCAGTAATAAAGCAATCAATATTGATAAAGCAATACTTATAATACAATTTCTCTTTTTGCTTAATTTTCCACGTGTGATATTTTCATGGAAATTTCCGTATTGTATTGCTATTGTTATCATCATGATCAGTTTTCCGTTTGTCTCAGAAGACACTAGAATATCTTCTGAATTGATTGAAGCGACGGATATTGACATTACATGAAAAGTGCAATCATCGAAAGTACATTTAACACCCACTGGTCTACGAGGTCAGTAACTACGCACGTTCCTTGCAGTATCAACTTGCAGGTTCTCGTATCAACGATTTAACTTTAACACCAAAGAGACGTGTATGAGGTGTGTGTATCTCCATGAACATACCTTTTCAAGGTTGCAGATGATGAATGTATAGACAATACTACAGCAGGGTGGGCAAAGCTAATTAAGATGGACAGACGGACACCCAGACAGACAACAAGGACGCTCAGCTACATATGAAGACAGACACACACAAACGTACGTGTGCTAAAAATCACACACCACGCACACACGTACACAAATAACCAAGTCACCTTTACTTTACCGATGCCGAAATGAAGGTCGCTCATCATGTCCAAGTAAATTACTTTATTGGAGCATCTATTCGAACATGAAGGGAGAAAAATGAAGAAGAGGGAGGGAGAGGGGGAGAAGGAAAGGTATGGGGAGAACGAAAGAAGGAAAGAAAGAAAAAGAAAGAAAGAAAGAAAGAAAGAAAGAAAGAAAGAGGAAGGGAGGTGCTGCGGGCCTTTTGTGAATCTTTCGGCCTTACTGTGGATAAAGTCGACGGCAGTATATTAAAGCATGAATCATGCATCTAATATGTCATGTCGATGTCGTGAGAGAATCGGACATCCGTAATGCAAAATAAAGCAAGGAAGCGTATCCTAAGGCTAGTGGGGAAAAGAGGAGGGAAAAAGGTATATGAGCAGGATGAAGGGAATTAGTTCTGATCAGACTCATTGGCAACCATTGATTTGTATTTGAAATAGATGTTACATCACTAAATTGATTGCTTGAATTATGCTATACACAGACATTGACAAACCAGCACAAACTAAATATGTTTATTTTTCGCTGTGAAGTTTTGCTTTGTAGTCTTATATCTATTTTCTGATAGCTCATAAAATTCAATTCAGGTGGGATTTTATTTCCAATCTAATCTTTTTTGTATGTTTCTTTGTCTCCCTCCAAAGCGCATAGAGACCTTGCCAAAGGTATTACGCGCTATATAAGAACGGTGATAATAATAATGATAATAATAATAGCACATTTTTGTTGATACACGCTCAAGGAGAGAAGAGTAACATGTATTACAACAATACACAGATAAAGATGTGAAACCAATGTTCAAAATAATATGTATATTGGAAAAGACACACTATCGATGTGGAGTACCAAAGCGATTTCAAAAGGTCTCAAGAAAATAACATCAAGATAACAAGAGTCAGTCGTATACATGTATGTATACAACATGTACAGCAGACTAAACTCAAATTTACCATGGTTCTACTCATAAAAAGACGCAAATCGTATCTTGTCTTATTTAAAGGGAGTAGAGAAAAATGGTGTAATTGTAAAAGAAAATAGATATAAGATAAAGATGGAAGGTTATCCATACAAAATTTGCATTACCATTGTTATTAGTACAATTATCTAAAATTTAATAACTATCACTACTGTAGAATATCATTAACTTTTATTTGATGTTATCTAGAACATCACCATCTCATATGATCTGGAATTAAATTTGTGATACAATTACATGTTTTCTCTTACAATAATGATCTTAACGTAATCTACACTGTGTTGTTGTTTTTTTAATCTATTCTGGATGTCTATCTAGGTCAAAGACAACATGGCTTGAACTTTCCCTTTAGGTTTGATCGCATCTAGTTCCTATAAAATCGAATTATAAAAGTGATTGGCGCACTCATGGATAGAAAACAAATGAACAAACATGAGGTTCTTGTAAGGTTACCACTTTTATTGGATGATGGTCAATCTATTGTCCTGCTTTTAATGACTGATATTTTGCATCAGTACAACTCTCATCAAAAGTTCTATGACCACATTCGAATCCTTTGTGACTGTTCTCCTCTGCATGCCATGACCTGCGAAATGAGACAGCCAAGGAGAGAGAGAGAGAGAGAGAGAGAGAGGGGGGGGGGGGGAATTCTACATGTGAAGAGGGCACCATTTCTTGTGCGTATCAGGCGCGCCGGAAGCAGTTTTGGATTGGGGGGGGGGGGGGGCAAACATTGGAGGGGGCTCAAGATTAGACCATGCATATGTTACACAATATACACATACAAACACACACACACGCACACACACACACACACACACACACACGCACACACATCTATCATATATATATATATATATATATATATATATATATATGTATATATATATATATATATATATATATATATATATATATATATTATGTAAAGTGGCGTACGGTGGGTCGAAACATGGGGGGAACCATAAAGTAATTTTGACGGTCTGCATGCTTGTGCGTGTGTGCGTAAGCAATAATGGGACTACAATACATTACGGAATGTGATACATTCAACAACGCAGTCATTGAGGAACATTGTAAGTTTTCCTTACATGGATTATGGAATGACGGTGTGAAACGATCGAGAAATTATATACTGTCAGCAACATAAGGTGAATGGCATAACAATACAATGCGAGCGAGCGAAGCGAGCGAGCTTGAAAATTTTGATATTCTACAGTTCCAAAACTGGAGTTTTAATTGTAGCTATTATTTCGCTTTGGAAATAAATGGGGGCGCATCGGGCGCAACTGCTGGCAATTATTGGCAGCAACATTAGGAGAATGGCATAACGATTCAATGCGATCGAGCGAAGCGAGCAAGCTTGAAAATTTTGACATTCTACAGTCCCCAAATTGGGGTTTGTAGCTATATCTTTCACTTTGGAAATTAATGGGACGGCGCATCGGGCGCAACTGCTGGCAATTACTGGCAGCAACATTAGGAGAATGGCATAACGATGCAATGCGAGCGAGCAAAGCGAGCGAACTTGAGAATTTTGACATTTTACAGTCCAAAAACTCCCGTTTGTAGCTATATCTTTCGCTTTGGAAATTAAGGGGGGGGGGCATCGGGCGCAACTGCTGGCAATTATTGGCAGCAATGTTGGAGAGTGGCATAACGATTCAATGCGAGCGAGCGAAGCGAGCGAGCTTGAAAATTTTGACATGTTACAATCTAAAAACTCCCGTTTGTAGCTATATCTTTCGCTTTGGAAATTAAGGGGGGCATCGGGCGCAACTGCTGGCTATTACTGGCAGCAACGTTAGGAGAGTGGCATAACGACTCAATGCGAGCGAGCGAAGCGAGCGAGCTTGAAAATTTTGACATGGAGATTGTTACAGTCCCCAAACTCCCGTTTGTAACTATACCTTTCGATTTGGAAATTAAGGGGGGGGGGGCATCGGGCGCAACTGCTGGCAATTACTGGCAGCAACATTAGGAAAGTGGCATAACGATTCAATGCGAGCGAGCGAAGCGAGCGAGCTTGAAAATTTTGACATTTTACAGTCCCAAAACTCCCGTTTGTAGCTATACTTATCTTTCGCTTTGGAAGTTAAGGGGTGGGGGCATCGGGCGCAACTACTGGCAATTACTTTCAGCAACATTAGGAGAATGGCATAACGATTCAATGCGAGCGAGCGAAGCGAGCGAGCTTGAAAATTTTGACATTCTAGAGTCCAACAACTGCCGTCGTAGCAATATTTTTCGCTTTAGAAATTAAGGGGTAGGCGCACCGGGCTCAACTGCTGGATGCGAGCGAGCGAAGCGAGCGAGCTTGAAAATTTTGACATTTTACAGTCCAAAAGCTGCCGTTTGTAGCCATATTTTTCCCTTTTATTCATATATATACATATTTATTTTATTTTCTCTGTTTATTCATTTATTTTAATCATTATTATTATCATTTATTTATTTATTTATTTATTTATTTTTTTTTTATTATTTTTTTTTTTTGGGGGGGGGGCTTTTTTTTTTGGGGGGGGGGGGGGCAAAAATGCGTTTTGCCACCCCCCTGCCCCCCACTTCCGGCGCCTATGGTGCGTATATTACCCCATATTCACATCCTCTGTTTTTTTTTAAATCGGTGGTAATACTGAAAGAGTAATGATACCATGATATGAATATTGTGGTATTATTATTTTAGTAATATCTTCAAACTTCAAACTTCAAACTTTATTTTCACTTTCTTTCTTCAACAGAATGTATAAGAAACAATATCATGAACTTGACATGCGACTCGTTGTAAATATATATAACCAGACAGGATTAACAACATATTCTTGTCTACATGATCAGTAAAATAAAGATACATACACTCTATATATACACACTGAGGAGAAAAAAAGTGGAGGTACCCACTCAAAAGACTAAGCTTGTAACATGTGGATACCTCTGAGGGAAAGGGGGAAAATGGGGTGAAAACTTACAACTACAAAGAGTGCGGGAAACTGGGGAAGCGGGGAATAGAGAAAAAAAGAAAGCAAAAGTGTGAAAAAAAATATCAAATACAAGATCGAAAAGGATTTCACACGTTTGCTGTATGATGCAGTCTGTGACGTGACAACACAATATTCAAGGGTAATTAATGTAATTAAGTAATTGAAAACCCACGGAAACAATCGAAAAGTTTGATGGCAAAAAGAGCTAACTCCATTCTTTGCCAATTTGAAAATTCTGGGATTAAAGCCGCTACAAAGCATAGAAAATTGTATAAAAACATATGGGGCGTTTTTAATCTTAATTTCAAGAATATTCCTTGTGGTGCAGCAAGAGATTGAGGTATAGAAAGGCTTTAATATGTTCCATCTTACAATGGAATTACTTTGGAATGTTTGAAAATGGCACTTAACCCCCTTTTGCAATCAAAGTCATCAAGTGTTGCCGTCACTTGTACACCAAATCGTAGCGCAGCATATATGCTCGCCACTGACCACGCACAAAATTGTGATGTATTACTGTATGAACATGAAATGGAATGTATCCATGCGTTGTCTGCGTGGGAACCGACAGTTTTGTATTGCATTCATCGTAAAAAAGCAACAACAACAAATAAAAAAACAAGGAAGGGCTGTATTTATTTCAACACTTTGTATGCATGATTCCTCTCCTCTGTTTGCAGTAAATAGTATTCCCTGTCGAACCAAAGCATCTACTGCTTAAATTATTCAAAACATTCGGCGCGTGCCTAAGTAGCATGCAGACAATTCCGAAACACTCGACAACATATTCATGATATAAAGCAGGAAGAAAAAAAGCCAAACACCCCTTGTCCTGATCACTCATCGCTAGTCTTTCTTCCAGGTTTCCTGTCTGAAATCGACAACACAAAGATCATGATTCTATTGTCTGACAAAAATGCTCTCGAAAGAGCCGACGCCACTCACTTTGCAACTGGGACTGTTTCCACCAGACTAACGCGATCTTCAAAAGGCGTTAATACTTTGCGTCGTGTGTCGACTGCGGCTAACTCATGTGATTGTTGGCAATGTAGTTCTTAGTGGTTTCGAAGACAATCATTTCACATGGCGACTTTAGTATGTTTGCTTCTCCTCGTTATCGCCTCATGAGGCCGAAAGCGCTATCAAATAACCTTGAAACAGAACATTAAACGACAATGGCGAAAAGAGAACATTATACCAGTACAAAGAAACAGGGTGAGAGATAGCCAGCTAGGTAGATAGATAAAATCCAATATATGTAGGTAGATAGATAGAGATAGAGATAGAGATAGATGGATAGAAAGATATATAGATATAGATAGATATATAGATAGATAGATAGATAAATAGATAAATAGATAGAGATAGATAGATAGATAGATAGACAGATAAGGTATAGAGATAGATAGATAGGTAGAAAGATAGATAGATAGATAGATAGATAGATAGATAGATAGATAGATAGATAGATAGATAGATAATGTATAGAGATAGGTAGATAAATATAGATAGAGAGATATGATGATGATCCACAACACTTGTATAGCGCCATATATCTGTTGATAGATAGATACAATAGATAGATAGGTGGACAGATAAAGGGAGAGAGAGAGAGGGAGAGATGGCGAGAGATCTGGGTAGATATTGATTGCGTTTTGTATTTCATGAGTGAGAGATCATCCTGAGTGTATCAAAATAGAATAAGATTTTAAAAATAGAGGGAATACGAAAAAAACAAACACCTATACATTTTAATTACAAAGCATCAATGGAAGGCAGAACATGATGAGCGCGCGCACACACACATACACACACACGCACACACACACACTCGCACACACACATACACACATACACACACGCACCCGCAGACATGCACACACTCGCACACATACACACACATACACACACACATACACACACGCGCACACACACACACACACATTGATGTAAACACATTCATTCACATGCATAGTTACCTTTTTAAACCCTTTCCTGCCAAGTTGCAGATTGATGCATAATGTGTGCATTTTCTTCATATCTTTTTTTTTTTTTTTTTTTTTTTGGTGGGGGGGGGGCGGTGGGTGGGCTCTCTTTCAGAAATCATTTTGTCGAACGAGCTGCAATTTGGCGTCCAAACTGCATCAATGCTACATGATACTAATATCTCCACGCTAAGAAACCATTATAGAGCCTATATTATGGTTTATTTCAACCGTCTGTTTGTTAATTGAGTCATACAGAAAATCCTTTCACACAACATGTACACTAGTAAGCCTAACACATACATTATTTTCAACCCCATATCATATAATTTTTCAAAGTTTTTCACATATACCAGACACACTGGTAATACGTATTGCAACTGAGATTTTCACAGGGAAAACATTGTTAACATGTGCTTTGAAGAATACTCATGCAGTAACGCAATTTGAGTACATGCAGGGCATCGCTATACAGAAAGGTTTGATAACACATGCTCCTTGCTGCATTTTTGTTTGTTTGTTTGTTTGTCTGTTTTAGTGTTCTGTTGATGTTTGAACAAGTCGATATGATACATATATGTGACAAGTATACAGGCCTATATACTGTAGCTGTGATGTCAGACGCTGGGGATTTCTCAACATTGCATGTTTTTAAAGGGTGTGTACAGTTCTGGTCGAGGTGAGGATTTAGCTTTTTACGTTTTGCGAGATATTCAGAAACCACTCTATGAGATGTCAAAGAGCATGCGATTCTAAGGGGTATCAAAAGTTTATTTGATGAAAATCGGTTTTGAAATGGCTAAGATATCCCAAAACAAGGTGAAACAAAGAGATCCTAATAAAGTTGTGGCTTGTCGCCTTTTATTATTATCATTTTTTTTATCTCAGCCATTTGAAAACCAATTTTCATCAAATAAACGTTGAATCCTTCTTAAAATTACATGCTCTTTCATATTTCATAAGAAGTTTCTCATTATCTCACCTTAGAATGTTCAAAACATGAATCCCCACCTCAACCAGTGCTGTACAGTCCCTTTAACCACTATCGAACGAATTCCTTTTGACGTCTGACTCTTTTTAAGTTTTGATTCATGTCATGTTGTTTCACGGGTAATAGGAAAGGGTTGCTGGTTCGTCTCACTTCTTATGCTGTCATCTACTAGTATAATGTTGTACTGCACGCGGATGGGAAGAGCAACACATTACAAATTATTCTCCGCTCCCGGGACACATTGCAGTGATGGACGTGACATAATCAATCAGCGAGGCGTGTATCCTGGCAAACCCGGAACAGAGGAGAAAGTGCAGAAAAGAGGACAGACGAAATGGGTGGAAAAAAAGGCAAACAAGACAAACATAAAAAAAATACATACTTTACGAGCGGTTTGAAATGCATGATCCCCCAAAGGGCATAGCTGAACTAGGTAGGCCTATATACACTGCAAAAAGTCCGGTGTTAAATAGTGAACACCGAGCTGGTGTTAAATTTTCGGTGCTCATTTATGGTGTTAAATTTACACCTCCGGGTGTCATTTCCAAATATAAAACTGTTTTTTGAAGAGTTTCTTAGTAACTGCACTTCTTGTTGATTTTTAATTTAAACAAGACGATCAAGAATTTTACATTAAAATACTAGATTTTTGAAAAAATGTGAAAATAGATTTACACCACAGTAACACCAGCTGGTGTGGTCTCTTATTGAAGCTGGACGGGTGTCAAACCATTGATATTAGCACCAACAAATATCAAATCAACACCATGTGGTGTCATTTTTGAATTAACACCAGTACAGTGTCAAAATAACACCAGGTACAGTGTCAAATTAACACCACGAAGTGTCAGGTGAACACTTTTCAACACCATCACAGTGCATTTTCTACACCTATGGGTGTGGTCCTCTATTGAAGTTTGACCGGTGTTAGATTTAACACCCATGGTGTTAAATCTAACACCGATGTTTTTACAGTGTAAGAAGCCACCGGACACACAGACATCTCCGAGCACTGCCGTTGTTGCGGAAACATGCATGGAAGATGTAATTGTATTAAAAGTAACTCCTGTTTCGTTTTGTTGTTGTCGTCGTTGTTGCTTTGTTACTGCTGTGCACCGGGTCTTCCTTATTCAGGTCTACTTTAACATTTGCCGAAACAAACCTTGCACTGTTCACCTATTACTGCCTTTCTGTGTGAGGCAATGGCCCACTTGCAGGTTCCTTGGTGCAAGAAAACTGTGCAATGTAGGCGACCTTTTCTTCTAAAATTCCAACATCTTATCATGATGTATTTGTCGTGGGTTTACTATTCCTACTTTTGTCTATTTTTGTACACTGTTTTGTTTGGATTGCGCCTCTTAATTTCTTTCCTCAACTTTCGATTTATTTGTTTTACAAATTATACCTGGACTTAATTCTCTGTGAATCCCTAAATATCAGAGCAAAGCGGGAATCTATCCTAACACAGATTAGCAAAAGTAACTCCTCTTTCGTTTTTTGGTGCTTAGTTTAGCTGTGTGCCGTGTCTCCATTATATTACATAAGAATAAAGTGATGGAATTTCATTGAATCAAAGTAAAGATTTGCAATAACGTTGTTTTTTTATGCTGTTTACCCTTGCAGGAAGGACCATTCTTCTGATCTTGCTGCTCCCGACCCCTTCCCTCCCCGCCATATAGACACACTGCATTATTCAAAGCGATTCCACACCAAGTTGAAACTGCAGGCGCTTCCGATCTTGTTCAATACATCTATCGTCGCTGGGGGGACAAGACCTTGTATCTGAAATTTTGGTGAAGATGACTTTTTTAGATTATTGGTCAAATAATGGGTTAAGTGATATCCTGGCCAAATCCCAACTGTGTTACTCCAAAAATGAAGCCACTACGGCATATCAAAGGAAAGGCTATCCCATTCGCTATAGTGCTTTGGCCGCCATGTGTTTTGGCTCTCCTGAACATTTGACATTTTGTAGATACGAGGAAATGGATCCAGAGGGGGGGGGGGGGGGGGGGGGGGGGGGGGGGGGGAGGTGCACTTTAAAAACATCGGTGTTAGATTTAACACCACGGGTGTTAAATCTAACACCGATCAAACTTCAAATTAGGACCACACCCACAGGTGTAGAAAATGCACTGTGATGGTGTTGAAAAGTGTTCACCTGACACTTCGTGGTGTTAATTTGACACTGTATCTGGTGTTATTTTGACACCGTACTGGTGTTAATCAAAAAATGACACCACATGGTGTTGATTTGATATTTGTTGGTGTTAATATCAATGGTTTAACACCCGTCCAGCTTCAATAAGAGACCACACCAGCTGGTGTTACTGTGGTGTAAATTTATTTTCACATTTTTTCAAAAATCTAGTATTTTAATGTAAAATTCTTGATCGTCTTGTTTAATTAAAAATCAACAAGAAGTGCAGTTACTAAGAAACTCTTCAAAAAACAGTTTAAAATTAGGAAATGACACCCGGAGGTGTTAATTTAACACCATAAATGAGCACCGAAAATTTAACACCAGCTCGGTGTTCACTATTTAACACCGGACTTTTTGCAGTGTGGCTATACTTTATCAATCAGGCTACTTGCGTAATAGGGTATCCTTACAATAGGCCCTACCCCCCCCCCCCGACAGTTAGTGACAGGGTTAGAGTAAAGATTAGGGTTAATGTTAGATTTAGGCTTAGACTTTGGGTGAGGGTTAGGATTACGTTCAGGATTAGGATTACGTTCAGGATTAGAATTACGTTCAGGTGAATGGTCTGGGGTAATTGTCCAGGGATATTTATCCTAGAACACATTCTATAGGTGTGCTGAAACAAAACATTAGAAAGCAAACATCCTCGGGGAACGGTATACATTCAAATTACTGCGTAACCAAACATCTGCGTTAAAGGAAACCAAAGCCTAAATATAAATGTGGGTTGAATTGAAGCAGCAATGGTAGAATACATCAGTGAAAGTTCGAGGAAAAGCAGACAGTCGACTTAAAAGTTCCTATGAATCTTGAAACTTTTGATGCCGTCATTGTTGGATAAGAAGACTATTACACTTCATGACGTCATGGACGACAATATAAAGAAAATGAAAAAAAAATCAACATAATCACACTTCTATAGCATAACGAAAGAACACGTAGGGGGATGGTATTACCCTTTATTCATGTCAGTAACGAGTCGATGGATGTGTTCTTTTCATGAAAGATGAAATTTAGTAAAATGCTCATTATATTTTCTTTTGTCCAAAATGACGTCATGAACTGCAGTAGTCTTGTTATTCAGCAATGTTGGCACTGAAACTTTAAAAATTCATATGTAGGCTATATATCTTTTTAATCGATGAAATAGTGTTCCTCACACTTTCACTGATTTATTATGTTGATGCTATCACCTAATCTAGTCTTGCCAATTAGTCAAAAATTAATGTGCACAAATTTCACATGACTTGTATTCTTTGGGCAGGAATAATGTAGCACACAGTGGGTTAACTGTTAGTACTGTTTTCCCTGTTAAGAATCGACAGTGCGTTTTGTTATTATTGTTGTTGGGCTTTTTCTTTTGTCACGTGCTCAATTAACACCTCCTCGATTGTTTCGTATAGATCCCATACCTCTACTTATCTCATCAACAATTCATACCAGATGAGATCATGATTATTACTGGGAATTATCTTTATCGGAAAGTTTGCGGAGGCGTCTCGATTCAAAGTACTTTCATTTATAACCAAAGAGTTCATTTCCAAGAGGTGCTAAATCTATTTTTGATGGTAAGAAGAAAAACCCATTTTTTTTTTTTTTTTTACATATTTCTAAGTAGGCATATTTTCATGCAGTAACTTAATGTACCAGAATGGAACCCCGTAATGGTATAAATGAAATGTCCCTCGGAAAAACCTACATGTCTAAACTGATTTTCAATTATTATCGTTATTATTATTATCATTATTATCATTATTATTATTATTATTATTATTATTATTATTATTATTATTATTGTCATTACTATAATCATTGTTATTATTGTCATTATCATTATTATCATAATTATCATTATTATCATTATTATTATTATTATGAAAGGATGTATTGTGGTAGATATTTTTGCTCATTGACTGTCGCATTTGTTCTGCCGAATATAGTGAACAACATGAATCATAATAGACGTCTGACTCTTAACGTTCTTGGACTGCCATGAGAAATAGATAGATCAGAGATGAGTCAACAAAGTACTGATGAAATTTAATGAATGAACAAAGACGAGAGGAAAAAAAAACAAGAACAACCACATCGACTGCCTTTATAAAACGAGCGGCATCCTGGTTCCCAACTAATATCAAGGTCAAGTCCGATTAGATATGGAATTGCTTGAGTTGTAGGGATCGAATTGGAACACATGAAGCCGACGATCCCGCGTACGCCGGGAAGGAAAAACAAATCGCTCTCTCCGTAAACCAATTCGTTATGCTCGATACGCCTCAGTAACTCCTATTTCATGACGTCAGTACTAATCCGGTCATATTTGGTGCTTGGTTTGGCAAATCACTAATGACCCATCCAAGCAATATCCTCGACTTTCTTTTTTGTTGTCTGTCTATCTGCTTGTTTGTTTTTATTTGTGTTTGGTTTCTTTGCTTGCTAGGTCGCTCGCCCGCTGGCTTGCTTGTTTGCTTGTAATTCCTTTAGCTTAGGAGGGGGCGTGAGTTGCACTTTATTACGTACAATGCTACGCAAGTTACTGCCTGAAACTTTGTAAAAGAGTGCAGGGAAATAATCATAATGCATAATAATGCATCTTAAAAAGTCACGAACGCCCAGGCTTTATTCCTTTGTCGTTGCAGTTTCTCAGGTACCATGCTACGAAAGTGACTGGATAAAGTCCCTGGAAATTCATCTATTTCTGAATGGAAAAGGCGCCTATTACGAAGGTACTATACCTCCCAAGCTTAAAGGAAATCAAGGTCCAAATATAGATGTGGACTGAGTGAAAGCAGCAATATTCTTAGAACACATCCGTGAAAATTTAAGGAAAATTGGACAATCGATTAAAAAGTTATGAAATTTTGAATTTGTTGGTGCCATTATTGCTGGATAAGGAGACTTCTACACTTAATGGCTTCATTATGGACAACAATATCAAGAAATATGACCCAAAAATCAACATATTTCCACTTTTCCAGCATAATGAAAGAGCACTTGGCTGACCTCTTTCAGAAAGCATGAAGAGGGGATGATATTACCCTTAACACAATAGGTCAGTATCAAGTTGATGGAATGTTCGCTGTTCATGAGAAATACAATTTTTATGGGACTCTCCTATTTTCTTTATATCGTTGTAAAAATGACATCACGAAGAATAGTAATCTCTTTATCCAGCAGTGATGGCACCAAAATTTTCCTCAAACTTTCATCATTGATTGCTCACTGATGTGTGCCACACAATGCTACTTTTACTCAATCCCCATTTATATTTTGGGTCTTGGTTTCCTTCAATTCCTTTGTCACAGTGTGTCAGGTACAGCTCTGTTTCTTTGTTGCATTATCTTGATTTGTTGTTGTTTGATTTCTTGCTGTGCATTGTATAACGAATGTTTCAACGTACATTGAGATTCCAGCAATGTCCAGTGTACTCTGCGCTTCAAGCGCAGTGTATTCAAAAGGGTAATGATAATCACCATGCCTAAACGACTGTATACACTGCAATGAGGAGTCTGTGATCGGGACGCCATTTTGGCAATACATCTGTTAATTGACTAACCCACGCACAAAGTGGGCCCACAATGACGCTATCATCACCAGCTAATTACCAAACACCATTTTTTTTAAACTGCCACGTGTTAAAGGGCCTCTCAGGAAGGTGACAGTAAAATTATACAGGCCCTCACGATTTCCCGCGAAATCTTATCTGTGACTTTGCATTTGGTGTCAGCATGGTCACCAAGCGTTACAGGCGGGGAGGTGGGGGGGGGGGGAGGTCCCCCTCCCAACTTATCACTGAATATAATCATTATATCCTTTTTCAGCGACGGACATACCGGATAAACAGAAGCTGATTTAATGTGGTCTCTATAATTTCTGATATTCAGATCACAGATTTCATTTCGATAACTCTAGTCTCATATTGCACCAAAAGCATCAAAATAACAAAGAGCTCTCAGTGCTCTCCTTAGACCAGTACACTGCTGTATGGGAGGAGGTGTCGGTTCGCTCTTTGTATAATAACCATGTACCATGTATCTTCGTACTCAGAACACGTTGCAGGGGTAAGGGCTCTAACTTTTGCCACACCGGCCCCTAATCCACAGCAATCACTTCACCAAAGGGGATTAAAAAAATATTGACAAAAAGGTGTTCTGTGGTCTTCTTGTAAAGTTACATTACAAAATTGCAGAACTAAGTCCGTCCACCACCATTCGTCATGTTCAGATATTTTCTTTTTCTTTCCTGACAAAACAAAAATATGTTAACGTATCAAGAAATATATATCATGAGTTTTACATAATTTCATTATCTATTCATACTTATCATCCTGTAACGAAATAGGGTCTGTCATACTCGTTCCTCGCAAGATTTGCTAATAATTAAACTTTATTGGTATAAATTTGTACCATTTCAAGCAAAGATTATAAGTTAAGTGTAAGAACACGAGATTTCAGACGTAGCAAGTAAAAAGTCACAGCTTGAATCTGCATTATCATGATCTAGGCCTATATACTTGGTAAATTTGGACTACGTTTAATTACCTCTAAAATAAGAGGACTATAATTTCAAATCAAAAATTCTTTTAAAAAATCAGCACCTAACGAGTAGCTAAAAATAAGAATGATTACAATCGGAGGGGTATGCCCAATCCCCACCCAATTGTTTTGTTAGCTTGATTAGTACTCTGAACGCTGATCACTGCAATGGCATGATTAAAACAAAATGATTAGAAATATCCACCGACGCTTCCTTTGAAAAGATATAGGCCCAGAATCATTGTGATCGATACCCAGCCACACAGTTCTTCGATCTGCGGTAATTCTGTTGTCAAAGTTGTGAATAACCCTACAAATTGCAAAAAAAAAATACTCTGATCACCTAACAACCGTGAAAACAAGACATCACAACACAGATGGATATTTAAAATGCTATTCCGGTATAAGTAATGGTTATAAGTAAAATTTCATTTATATTCGTCCTGGTATAGCCCCACCAGACGTCGTACATTTTAAAGCGACTGGGCTGTGTATAGTAAGTCCTGTCCCAGCTAACATTTGGACGTTTTCTGAACGTTCTTGAAACGTTCAAAGTTCATTATTTGGACGTTTTGTCAAAACGTTTTCAGAACGTCTTTTTGTAGAAGGTTTTCGACGAATTTGAAACGTTTCAAATGGACGTTACAAAAAGTTTTCTTAAACGTTTCAAAAACCAATAAAAAACCTTTCGGATTTTTTAAGGACCTGCAGAAAACCGTTTGGACGTTATAGACGTCAGTAAAACCTTTTAAGAATATTCAAAACGTTCTGCGGACGTTCTGCGGACGTCCAGAAAATCTTTGAAAACCGTCTAGAACGTTCAAAAAACGTTTTAAGAACGTCTGAAAAGTCTTATGACCAGTTCCAGAACGTTTAGAGAACCTTTCATATCCGTCTAGAACGTCCAGAAAACCTTTTAAGAACGTCTAATGTTTAGTTTTTATTGGGTATTTTAAAAGAATATATAGTTATGAGATTATACAGGCACAATCTGGGATTAGTGTACCCTAATCCTAATCCTATCCTAACCTGTACTTAATGTCATACCACCTATAGCTATACTAAATCCTATTCCCAATTGATGAATCTGTATCACATTCTTTTATAAACCAGCAAAATGTTGTAATGCATGAAGACATGGTTACTGAAATTGGATCATACACATCTTAATTAGGCCTATTAACATATGAAAATACCTATTCATAACACAATTTGAAATTGTGAATTACTGAACAATAACGTCGGTAAGTTTATTTTCAACACAGAAAGTTTGAACCCAGGTTTTCTGCAGGTCCTTAAAAAATCCGAAAGGTTTTTTATTGGTTTTTGCAACGTTTAAAAAAAAACTTTTTGTAACGTCCATTTGAAACGTTTCAAATACGTCTAAAACCTTCCACAAAATTTCAATGTCTTATATCTATTTCCACTAGTTTTTAAATCTTATATTTTCCTATTTGAATATTCATAAATAGGTATGAATATTCATGATAAAGAAACTAATGACGAACACGTGTATAGCGGACCAAATAAAAACTTTTTTTAAACGTTCATTAAAGACGAAGTCGACGTAGCAGACCTAATTAAGACGTTTTGTGGACGTTTATAAAGGACGAAGACGTAGCAGACTTAATAAAAACGTTTTGTAACGTTCATTGACGTTTATAAAACGTTTCCCTGTTCTTTGCGGTATATGCTAAGTCCCAACTTTCACGTTGTATGTACGTTTTAAAAAAGTACATTTTATACAAAGACGTACGGAACCTCACAAAAACGTTTAGGAAACGTTCTGAAAACGTTATATGTTCGATAAGGTGGTATTATAGTGTAATCTACTGCAGATGTGTAACTACTGAAATGGTTGTGAGGAAAATGGCAATTCAACAAAGTAGCAGTATAGCAGCATAGCAACGCCAGGTGTGTTTTTTGTGTGTGTTTATATTTCAGCCTTCATACATTCTCGGCGTGTATTCATGTAATTCCTGCAAACACACTTCATACAGCATTGGTTACAAATTTCTCCGCTCGGTCTTACGGACTGAGCTCACAGGCTATTAGCACATCCAGGGGGGTGTTTCATCAAGGAGTTCGTCGGAGGTTTTCACCGACAAATTTGAAAAGCTACTGAAATCCTTGCGTCTGATTGGCTGATTGCAAATTTGTCGGTGAAAACCTCCGACGAACTCGTTGATGAAACGCCCCCCAGGTTGCAATTTGATACCACTTGTTTCAAGGTGTACTGACCGAATCAAAAGTGCGTTGCTCTGCTCGGAGAGTTTCGATGATGATGTGGTGTGTGTGTGTGTGTGTGTGTGTGTGTGTGATAGAGCACATTTCTGATGACACACAGCATCACACACAGACACATTGCACTCACACATCCACATCCACATACACATTACACAAACGCGCGCGCACGTCAGTGCACGCACACCCTAGCAAATAAGGAGAAATGAAGTAGACTAACCATATTTTCAATAGGCAACAACTAACTCAGCCCATGTTTATACGAACAATAGCCAACCATGCGAATTGCAAGAGGTTCATGTACTCCAGAACGCGTTCCTGAATCCATACACGTACAAGCACGCATGGGTACATGGGGATTTGACTTTCCTGATAGGGGCAAGCGGCGAGGTATGAAAGACGTGACATGATGTACAAGTCTTTTTATCTGGTGCCTTCACCTTCGTGACCTCTTCGTATACGACTGACAACTACCCACATCAGGGGCGGATCCAGGAATTTACAAAATTAAAGGGGGCTCAAGCGCCCCTTTCCCATTTTTTCTTTTTATTTCTTTTGTTTCAAAAAATAAAATAAAGGGGGGGGGGGCGCCCGGTGTGGTCCTCCCTGGATCCACCACTGCACATAGATAACAGCCAGGGGGTATTTGTTAAGTTGTGTGGTGATGACGTCATCATCTCGCTCATTTACATATTCATATCATCTGCTAAAGAACTTTCTTGAAAAAATACAGTTTACAATTGCATAAATTTCCTAATTGTTATCCGGTATTGATGGAATTTGTTACTGTTGCTCTTATAAAGCTTTACACTTTATTTCGAGACTAACTTTTACCTGGGGCATGGGACAACTTTCCTTTCAAAGGGGAAATCCAGTCCAAATGTAAGTTAGTCTGATAAGAAAGAGTAAAATGATACGAGTTAAACGGTATAAATTTGATCGAAATCGGATGAAAAATAAAGAAATTATGACACTTTGAAGTTTCACTATTTTGGGGGGAAACAGTTCTTGAACAGTCAATATGAACATGCAAATGGAAAAGTGAGCATGTCATTCCGTCACAACTTACCATATAGTTTGTACATAAAATTTTGAAATTCCATGTTTTTTATTCAAATACAATTATGCCCGAGGCTCAAATCCTGATATACCCAACTGATCACTATTCTGAAGTTATTCAACCAGGAATAACGTCATGTTTCAGAATTCAATGACAGAAACATTGAATTTTCGTCATTTTTGTTTTGTGCACGCTCAATACAAAATTGTGAGGGTATGACATGGTTAGCTCACGGATTTGCATATTCATACCCACTGTACAAGAACTGTTTTGGAGAAATTATCAAAACTTGAAAATTTCATAACTTCCTTAATTTTTATCCGATTTCAGTTAAATATTTACCGTTGAACTCGTAAAATTTTACTCTTTTTTATCAGACTAACTCATATTTGGACTGGACTTCCTCTTTAAGGAATCAATGCGGGGTGGGGGTGGGGGGGGGGTGAGGGGTTGATGGCACTCCACCTGACCTCTTTCCAAAGCCATCATCACTCTCGAATCCACTATTAAAATTTGAAATCCTGAATAAACGTTACAAACTTTGAGATCAGACATTATTTCTTTTGTTTTCCCCAATGTTCGCTGAACAGGTCCTGCAATAATCTCTATTTCTATGCCATTATAACACAGCAGAATTAAAGAAGAAGTAGACTATTATCCCTCCATTAACATCATGTTAAGAAACTAATGATATGCCAAATATAAAACGCCAAGTATAAATGACAGATGACGGCCATTTCGTGGAAAATAGAAGACGCCTCGGCTCCACTTCAGATAACAAAGCCTGCACCTGTAACAAGTCTATAAACATGCATCATTTTGCATATTTGATAGAAAAGGGGGTCATGTGAAAAGGTTCATACCAATATTCCTCAACGCATGAACTATCGATCAAGGCATGTGACCAAAACGCGGATAACTTCTCATGAACCGTCGTAAACCAAACTTGCAGCACCCAAAGCGCCCGCAAGTAATGGCGTCACGTGCGCAAATTACGACCCAATTAAGCTGTCCCATTTTTACCTTCATGTAAGCGGACAAGCTCTATACATCGTTATGAATACACGATCAAGTGGAGGCGCCCTATACGCTCTATATGAAATCGAGCGTGAGTTAGGTGCATTGTGTGTTTCATGTGGTAACCATGCAGAATTTACATGATTTTGCGTAAAAAAGTGACGACTATGAAGACCATGCAGATCAGAAAAGAGACTAACATCCCCCTGCCTCACTTTCTCCCCCTCTTTATCACTGGTTTTAACTGACAGCATATTGCAGCTGACAAAGTCGACGACTGTATATTTCAAGCTTGTATGATGTTCGAGAGAATAGAAGAAATGAATTGGTTCATGAACATTATGCCTGATTTCGAGAGAAGGTGGTTGATTATGGTATGAAGCAAAACATTTGCAAAAAAAAAGGCCAGTAAGTGAAATGGTTCCATGCTATTTGCTCCTGCAGCAATTACTCAATGGAAAAATCTGCACGCTATAAGCCAAACATTAATTCTACCCACAATCATAACCCTAACACTAATCCTAATCCCAACAACAGACAAAATCTAAAACCCTATCACAACCCTCACTCTAACCCTAAGTCCGGAGCGATTGTCGCAGGAGCAAATGTCATGTCACCAAGTGATACA
Source organism: Diadema antillarum (assembly GCF_040938485.1). Lineage (NCBI taxonomy): Eukaryota > Metazoa > Echinodermata > Echinoidea > Diadematoida > Diadematidae > Diadema > Diadema antillarum. Next base: position 29,294 of record NW_027272858.1, read on the forward strand.
TATAGGTCGATAATTACTAAAGTTATGTTAGATAGGTTATGGTTTAATCGTGCGAATATGATGCTTTTTTTTTCTCTCCAAATTACTTCCATTATATAAAAGAAATGCCTTCAAACTTCCCTCATTGATTTCACGTGGTTGAAGTGATTGAAGCGATATTCTTAAATCCTAACCGTATATGTTAAAGTGATATTTTTTTTCAGTTCCAATTAGAATTTTGGTTTTTCCTATAGATCATGTTACTCCTGGTCGTCACCCCAGTCAAGCACATTGCCTATTGATGACTTACTCCTTTACTTTCACACATTCTTTTTATGTCATCACATCACATCACATCATAGCACAGCACAGCACAGCACATCACAGCACATCACATCAAATCATCACATCACATCCTATCACATCACATCATATCACATCGCGTCAAATCATCACATCGCATCACATCAAATCATCACATCTCATCACATCACTTCACTTCACATCGCATTGCATCACATCACATCACATCACATCACATCACATCACATATCACATCACATCACATCACATCACTTCACATCACATCACATCATATCATACCACATCACATCACATCACATCACACCACACCACATCACATCACATCACATCACATCACATCACATCACATCACATCACACCACATCACATCACATCACATCACATCACATCACATCACATCACATCATATCACATCACATCACATCACACCACACCACATCACATCACACCACATCACATCACATCACATCACATCACATCACACCACACCACATCACATCACATCACATCACATCACATCACATCACATCACACCACACCACATCACATCACATCACATCACATCACATCACACCACATCACATCACATCACATCACATCACATCACATCACCTCACATTACATAACATCATATCACATCATATCATGTCACATCACACGATTTCACACCACATTACAGTACATCAGACACTTGCACTGCACCAAATCCCACCAAATCATACATTCTGAATCACATCACACCACACCACACCACACCACACCACACCGTGTCATAATGCGTCACGCCACATCACATCATATGACATAACATCACATCACTCACATCATACATCACATAACACCACACTACATCACATGACGTCACGCCACATCACATCACATCACACCACACACCACACCACATCACATAACATCACACCACATGCATCACATCACATCACATGACATCACATCATCACGTCATACCGCATAACATCACATCATATCAACATCAAAACATCACATCACATCAAACCACATAACATGACTTAAAATGGCATGACATGACATGGCATCACAACATATACCATTACATCACATCACATCACATCACATAACATAACATAACATAACATAACATAACATAACATAACATAACATAACAAAACATCACATCACACCACTTCAAATTCAATTCAAGTTAACTTATACACCTATTCAGTAATAACAATCGTTTGGAAATACAGTATAAATATTTCAAAGTGTATCAGCATCGCAACACATCCTACTCTCTTCGAAAAATGGGTTCAGTTTTGCACCTTTACCATGCAGTATCACACTTGGAGCACATTTATGGGTGTTACTTTGTTACACCTTCAATCAGACCAGTTGTCAACTTTAAAGGTGCAACTTTACACCTTTCTGATTCGGAAGGTGCAAAATTGCACCCGTCAAGGTGCTTCCAGTGTGACAAAAGGTGCAAAGTTGAACCTATTTTTCTTGGAGCGGTATCAAATTACATCACACTTCATTACATAACTTCATCTTTCGTTACATTATATTGCCTGACATGAAATTACACGACATAATGTCGCATCATTTCATATCACAGCATTTTCATTCCATATGTATTTTCATTACTCATAGCAGCCTAGCCATGATATACAATGTTTCATATCGTATTTCTGAAATAAGGATGTATGGGTTCTTTTGCCGTTTAAACAATCCTATTGTGTTCCTATTACAATTTCGAGAAAATTCGCCGTATTACATTACATTTGACTTTACATGTAGGCCCTACATGACGTTATATGCTATCACAATTTCCAGAACATGTGCCATACATTTCGACATATAGATTTTATATTGAAAACTCTCTTCATAGCAATAACTGTAAATGTTTCGCCAAAGGATAACCTGTGTTCTTATTTATTCCTTCCTCAACACTTTTCATACAGTTCATTAACTATTCTGAATTAAGTATGATTCATGGATACAGTATTACATGTGTTTTAACATAATCAGGGCTCATCATTGTCGGTAGCAGCCCGGGTCCACTAAATCTTGATATCGGGACACCAAACGTATAATGTTAATGTGGTGGCCCGATCGGGCAATGGATTGAAAATAGACTGCTGTGTTCCCTTTATTTAGTGCCATTAGATTTCTTTTTCGAGCCATCAACATTTCAATTCCATACTTCGATTATTGTAGCGGCCATAAGAGAACAAAGTTAGTACCGAGCAGCGTATGTACATACCTTGTCATACTGGGATTATAACTACGCTTTTAAGTCTCTTTGTCTTGTGTTGTGTACTAATGTTCTAGCAGCGATCATCAAATTTTAATGTGTGGTTTGGAAGAATTTTCCTGTTCATGAAGTTTCCTCATCAGCATATACATGCAGGCCTGTGTTGAGGTCGTGTACCTACACGAATGGGGGTAATAGTAGCGCTCTCTCCCTCTCTCTCTCGACTGTGTTGTATTATTGATGCGCGCTCGCAGATCTTACATCACCTGAACGTCCAATAGAATAATCCAACAGGCGGGAGACGGCGGGCGCACATTGATGACAGCGTCGCGGTATTTCCATCCTACTCGTCGATTTATTCGCATTAATACTGCAGGGAGGGAGGGTTGAGTCGACTCTGTATCCGACCCGGTAGTGCAGAGGGGGAGGATCATTTGAACCGCATCTCGGACGAGGATTGTTAGCGAGTGATACCACAAAGCGTGGGAAAACCTACCGGACGAAAACCACGAAGGTAAGCGTTAACCTTGTTTTTCAAACTCACGCAGGATTTCTATCGTAATGTTTGTCTGCAAGTGGCTGTCCATTCGGTAATCGTGCAAGATAAGTGACATTTCTGTTTTATATAGTTGTCACTAAAATTTAGTAAAATTGTTATCGTAATACGTTACCTT